>NC_057804.1:479947944-479971119 GCF_018294505.1 Triticum aestivum | reverse complement strand
AAATGCCACCGTCGGACGTCTGAGCGACATCACAGACAGGGCTTAAAAGAAATGCCACCGTCGGACGTCTAAGCGACATCACAGACAGGGCTTAAAAGCAATGCCACCGTCGGACGTCTGAGCGACATCACAGACAGGGCTTTTAAAATAAATGTAAATAACAAGATTAGTCCATCCACAAGAATAATCTTTTAACTGGATTTATCACACATAAATCCCACCGGGTTTTTGTCACTGAGGTTGATACCTGACAAGATAAGATGAATATAGTACTTGAACAAAGCACCAGATAATTGAAGGATTTGAGACTCTGCAGAGTTTGGATGAACTGACCACAGCCAACGGATTTCCGTAGTCACGAAGGACTAGTTCTGTTTACGGTATTTCAGTAGAAACACATTTAACTAGTACACACCCATTTCACCTCACGATGCCAGGAATCACCCTGGACAACGTCCAAGAAAAACTTTGAGACGGGGAGGCCACAACCTCGAATAGCATGGGATCAAATTTTTATACGCGCGCTCTAAGGGGTGGCCCCCTCTCGGTCCCAACCGGAAACACCCATGCCCCCTGACCGGATGACGGGCTTTAATCCAGGGCCATGGAACCCTCATCCAGGCCTCTCCACTTGGTGTGTACCAGGAAAACGGTTGCAACTTACTATGCCATATCCCTTGCGGAAAACAAGTGGCAGTACAGGAAGGAAGTGAAAGGAATATGATTTGATCATGTTGACACTGCTGTCAAAGGACTGGCCTAAGCCTGGCATGTCACAACACTGCCATCTTATCCATCCTCACGCCAACACATGGCTATGCAAATATGTATCCAACAACATAATGCTCACCAAAACTTACTTTCCGATTATATACATGAAATATAACATTCAATAGTTGTACATAAACATGCCATGATCATACTAAAATGCAAACATGCAACAACACTCATCATATCAAGAGTTCAAACATGCTTGCCTGGTTCAGAGTAGTCGGAGTCTAACTGTGCGAGGTTTGCAGCTCCGTCACCTCCTCCGGTATCTACGGTATAAGAAAATATACGCACGCAACGTAAATACCGTGAGTGTACAGAAAAGTGTTCCAAATATTTTTCAAATAAATATGATAAAAAACTAGACAAAAATTTGAAAAGGACAGAAAAAGAATCACTCAAAAATTCCTTTCTGTTAAAAAGTTATAAGTGTTTTAACCCAAGGACTCATCTGTAATGAAACAGAAAACTTCCAGGGGGTTCTGCGGAAAAGTACAGATAACGTTTCGTTTTTAAAAAAACGGCTGAGAGACTGACAGGCGGGCTCCACCCGCCAGGTTTAAATTTTCAAACGTGGGAAAACAGAGCGCGACGGCGCCGAGAGGCGCGGTGGTCGCCGACGGCGATCCACGGCGAGGTAAGGTGATCGGGGTGTACCTCTGTGTTCAGGGTGCCATTTTGACGTCGGTGGTGATGCTTGCTCCGGCGAACGGTGGTTCGGGTGGTCATGGATCTCGCTGGAGAGAGCTGCGAGGTCAAAATTGAGGTGGGGGTTATCTTACTAGAGGTGGTACGAGGCTACGGTCGAAAGTAGGGCGGCGGAGGGGTTCTCACCGGAGAGAACGATGCCGGAGCCCGAGGCGGACGGACGTGGCCGGAGTCGAGGAGGAAAGGCCCCTCGAGGCTCGTTCAGTGGCCAGGCGGGGTCTGGTGTGGTGGTGGAGTCATGCGGAGGCGAGCGCAAGCTCGGGGTGCTATATATAGCCGCCCCGAGGCGGTTGCCGAGAACGGGGTTCTCCGGCGAGGTGATTACGGCGGCGTAGTTGTTGCACGGGGGGGTTCAGAGGTTGAGCTTCGTCGTGGGTGTTCCCTGGTTCTGTTTAGATGCTAACCGCGTCGGGATTGGGTTGTTTAGGGGGAGCTCGACGGAACGGGGCGGCGCAGGCCCGTCGGCGGCAGGGAGCGCGCTCTGCGCGTGCCGTGCCACGGTGACGGTGCTGCATGCGTGCACTGGCAAGGAGGTGGCCACGCGGAGCCACCAGGACGCTTGGGCGGCGCCGAACGGCGTTGTGCCGCTGTTCTGCTTCCTGTCGGCCGCTACGGCGCTACGGCTGCCGCAAGACACGCCGGCGCAGGCGGGCCAGGGCCCCACCGACGCCAGGAAGGCGCCAAGCGCACGTGTGAGGCTCCGGACAAGCAAGCCTGGCCATGAGCTACGTGCCAAGCGCACTGTGAGCTCGTGACTGAAGTTACTGACGAAGATCGACACTGAACTTCTGAATTTCTGAAAGTGAACAGTACTAGCGCATGCAAGGTGTTCGACAGAATGATTCTAGTGTGTAGAGATCTCCCCTTGAGCTGGTTTTTGGTGGAGGGGCCTCTCATTGCACCTGGAGGCTGCCTGAATATTTGTAGAATTTTTGGAGAGGTGTAGATATGGTTTTCACCAAATTTGGCAAATCTGGTCCAAACTTGTAGTGAGTGAATTTTGAAATATTTGAATAGGAGAAGAGTGGATCAAGATGGTTCTAGGTTGTGGGTACAAAGGACTATCCAGGGGTGTTGAGTTGAGGTCAAAAGTCATAAGCATTGGGGTACTTGCTTTGCAATCCACCTAGGCTCAAAAGGAAAGACAGAATTATTTTGGGAGGAGAAATAGTTGGAATAAAGTCCAAAAATGGATTTTATTAGTTTGGACAGAATGTTTGGGTTGAACTATAGTGGGAGGAGAGGTTTTGGGAAAATTTCACCATAGGAGGCATGCTAAAATTTTGAAGGGATCAAAACCAAATAAAAGCCCAAAACTAAAAGGGTTTTCATTTTAAAATAAACCAAATCCAAGAAAAGGATTTTGAGAGGGCAAACTTAGAAGATGGTTTTTAGGAAGGGTTTAAAAGACCTCCTTTCAAACCAAGCAAGGCTCTTTTGAAAAACAAAACACCAAAAATTTTGGAGTGTCACAATCCTTTTGGTCATTTGATGACAAAGGGGGAGAAATCTGAGTTAGTCTTCAAGCGGGTCTATATTAAGGGCATTTTTTTAAGTTACAACTCTCGTTCTTCTGAAACTTTTATTTGAATCGAGTTGTAATCTTAAACCCGATGGTGCGCTGATACTTTTGTTGCATTATGCTTTGCATGCTTATTCCTCGTTAAAGACATTGCACGCATGCTGAATCTCATCAGGCACCATATTTCATCATGCATTTCAAATTCTTCATATTATATATCAAATGCGTGTATGAATTACAAGATATAGGGGGAGATCTCCATGATTCAACTCTTCAAGTGTGCATTGCCTCAAAAGCAATTTCCTCACTATGCACATCTTCAGGGGGAGTTCTGCTATATCTTGTAATCAAATTCCTCAATATCAGTGTATACACTTCATATGTTTATCCCCATTGAAAACCTAACCTATGTTGTCATCAATCACCAAAAAGGGGGAGATTGTAAGTGCATCTAGTGCCCCTTAGTGATTTTGGTGTATTGAAGACTTATAGGTTAAGGGACTAATGCGTTTGTGAGTGTACACAGGTCTATAAGTCTATGAGGAGTTTGATATTTACAGAGAAAGTCGACCCCTAAAAATGAAGTTCTTCAACTGAAGACTTTGATATTCTGAAGACTTTCTGAAGATTTTGAAAGTGAAGAAATTGGTGTGACCTTGAAGACTTGGTATTCATTTGTGGAACATGAAGCGTGAAGACTTTTGTTTTCGTAGTTTCATTTTCTCTTTCTTGAGTCATAGGAAACATCGTACTGTTAAAGGGGGTCGAGGAAATACTAAGGAAAAATTTCCATGTGATGCTCAACTCAAAATCCTACACCTACCAATCCCTTCGAGTGAAGCCTTTGGAAATCTCATACAGTTCAGTCACTTTCTTCAGTAACAGAGACAAAGTTCTTCTGGTCGCTGATGAATTTGTTCTGACTGAGGAGTTAGGAATTCGTCAGTGCGAATTACCTACACAGTGAGGAACATGATAGCCCTGAGGAATTTGAGAGTCAAATTTCCGACCGTTGCTGTGCTGCGCGCCAGCTGTCCCAAAATATCTTATCCACCTAACGGTCATATCATTGAGGGGCATTTATGTCTTATCATGTCGGGCTGCTCCCTAGGCTATAAATAGCCGCCCCCTACAACCACTAGCTGGTTGGCTGCTCTGAGAGAACTTGACACTTGTCATTTGAGAGCAACCCATCCTCCGAGGACTTTGAGCGAAAATCATCGAGTGAGGAAAACCCAAAACCAAACCCCTACAAACCCAAAGTGATTGAGCATCACTGAAGAAATTGATCCTGCGTGGATCCGACGCTTGTTACCTTTGAAGACTGTGCTTCTTCCAGACAGTTAGGCATCAAGGTCTAGAGCATCCAAGAGGAATTGTGGATCGCCGAGTGACCAAGTCTGTGAAGGTTTGGAAGTCGCCTGAAGACTTACCACAAGTGATTGGACGAGGTCTGTGTGACCTTAGTTCAAGGAGAATACGGTGAGGACTGGGTGTCCTGAGCTGCGTGCTCAGCGACTGGGTGTCCGGGACTGTGTTTCCTCGAGTTTAAATACTCAGCCGCTCCAACCAGACGTACAACTGAGACAGCAGTTGGAACTGGTCTACCAAATCATTGTCTTCACCAACCTAACTGGTTCTATTTCCTCAACCCTTTCATTTCCTCATTACTATGTTGAGTGTTTGTTCATATCTGTGTTTGAAGACTTTGACTGAAGACTTTCTCAATTTCCTCAGTTCAATTTCTTCAGTCTGTTTGTCTTCATCTTGTGTTATCCTGTGATTACACTTTTTGTACTCTGTGCTAGTCTTCATTTCATCATGATGACCATGCTTGTATTCTGTTATGCTTACTTCTGAGTACTTATTCCGCTGCTAATAGTTCTTCGCTAAGGAATTTCCTCACCGGCAAATTCCTCAGTGAAGAATTCATAAAAATCGCCTATTCACCCCCCCTCTAGTCGACATAACACACTTTCATGAACGGACGTGTAGGCCAGGGCACCTCTTTGTGAATCGTGGCAAACCGGCAACCGTCCATCGACTCTTCGCCTTTCCCTCTCGATTTGGAACTGTTGTCGCACGCTCTTCCTCTCCCTCCTCCATTTTCCTTCAGCCCTTCACCCTTTCTTCTGCCATTGTTCGATCGTCTTCTCCATGGAGGGAACAGGCCAGAAACGACCCCGTTATTCTTGCCCCAATCAGAAAGATGACGTGGTGGAGGAACTCACTGATCGGTGTGACGTCATCACCTTGGCTAGCATGGCAGGTTCGTTCAAGCCCATTCTCGACTCAACTAATAACATCATTACAAGGAACCCAAGAGTCAAGGAGCGGCTTGATCTCCCCTATCTTCTTTGTCGTGACCCTGATGACTGGCGCCGACACGACGAAGGCCACGCCCTGTGCAAGTTGATGCCGCTTGATAATGATACGTATGATGTTAAGATGCCATCGCTTGAGGGCAAGGCTTGGGCAGGCGCAAATGGAGATTGGGTTGTTTACATTGGGTCCAACTGCGAGTAGGAACTTGTGAATGCGTACACTCGTGACCGGGTTCCACTTCCAAAAATCTCAGCAGACTACCCAGAGGTTGAGCACACCGGTATTGTATGCACATTCAAATACGATCATGGTGACTGTCTTCTACGCAAGATAGAAATTTGTCTAGTTCCCAACCGCTCTTGGAATTACGACAACTATGAAGTTGTTGCTATCTTTGACAAGATTGTTGCCGTCCTTGGTGGTTTGACTCGATGGATATTGCTCAAAAATCAGTTTCTGTACACGGATGAGTACTGTGATGCAATTCAATATGAGGGCCTTGTGTTTGCTACCACCACTCGTGGCACTGTTTTTGCATGGCATCCTCGTAGTTTCAGTATGTTTGTCTTCCACCATAATTATAATTGTTTCATCCACATGCATGCGGGTTAGCAAGTTTCCCTTTACTAATTAACCTTCTTCTTGTGTTTCCAAGGTCCTGTGAACATTCCACCACCTATACCTGAAAAATTTTATAACCAAGGGGGAGATGACGATGGTGATGATCACGAGCATGAGGACGAGAAGCACCCATATACTCTTTGGCGCCTGGAAACTAATTCCGATGGATCACCTCTTCTTATGTGTATACAACCCACTGATGATGTTACTGCTAAGGAAGCAGGTGTAGTCTCCCATGGTCGCACTCTCCGGACCTATTCCAACACCCGTTGCATGGTATTCGGGATGGATACTAGTGTGCTAGCGCCAACTCCTTCTCCCTGGTACAGAATTGATAGTCTTGGAGAAAACTCGCTCTTCCTTGGACAAAACTATCCAATGATGGTGAAAGGCGATCCAACTGCTGTTGACACAACGTTACTACCATTTATGAGAAGCATCTGTGTCTATACCTCGGACATTTGGGTGGTTCCCTACCCTGGTACTGATATAGTAGGCCGCTTCAGCCTGGATGATCAGTCATGCATTGGTCTCCAGATCGACAATGGATGGCCCGTCCCAGAGAATCACTTGTGGTTCAAAGCAAGTGTTTCCAACACCGAGGAATGGTTGAGTTGAAGTTCATTACATTGCTTGTTATTTGTTGTGTGGTGAAAACTTTAGTATTTATAATGTATCCTCGTTGTCGATGTGGGTTGATGACCTGTTGTATGTAATAAAATGATATGCCTGTGATAAACTTACTAAATTTATGAATGGCTTTCAAGTCGCTTCTCTGAGTGAGTGGTGCGACGCGGCAAAAAAATATTTTCCGAATACATAATTGTATGTGCATTGCAACAGGTTATCGGATGAGGCCAATCAACAATAGTAGTACACTATTTGTACTAGCTTCACATGCTTCGCGCGTCGGGCGTACTATAGCCATATGTTAATGTGTTCGTTGTATGTAACCAGCACCTCGAATCCTCGATACTAGTACTATATAGTAGGAGTAAGTAGTAGGAGTAGTAGGGTGGCATGGGCCAAAACAAGCATTCACATCTAGGAGTACGGCACACGGCCACCACCACGACATCCATCTGACACCATATTATTTCTTGAAGTCCGTGCTAGAGCAATCTCTTCAACCTTGTCGTTTCTCTAACTTCAGCCATCGCGCGGCGGGCGAGGTGGGGGTTTGCCGTTAGTCGGTTTCCTTAACTGCAGTCCCACTTGTAAGGCCAACTCCAACGCACGACCCCAAACGGACCTCCGTTTTGCACGAACTCCAGTGATAATTTTGAATAGAAAAGCAAGACCAAAGAAAACAAGAACCACAAGAATACATTTTACTACTCCTGTAAGTTGGATTAGTGCCTTCTCAATGCATTCATTGTTGATCTGCGGAGGCTCGATCTTGCGTGCTTCTTTCTTCTTCGAGTGTAAATAAGTAGACGTTGCTTCCTCGCATCTAATCTCATGTCTAGCCTCTATTCTAGTAGGAGTATCAACAAGTGCACTAATCTCATCTCTAGCCTCTGTGCTAGCTAAAAGTGATAGAACATCTACTAAATTGCGCTCTATCAATATATGGATGTACTCTTCTTCCCAATACAAAAACTTGCATCCATTCTACTCCCTCTGTTGCACATACATGACTTCTATTTGTCAAAATATATATGTATCTAGACATGTTTTAGTATATAGGTACATCCATTTTTGGACAAATGGAAGTCAAGTATTTTGGAATGGAGGGAGTACACAATAAATTTTTTAAGTTAGCACAACTAGTCTAATCCGAGAGCACAACCGAAGATTTGGTCGGGTTCTTCCTCCTTTTGCCGACACATGGGACATCCAGCATCCAGGTCGTGTCATGAAAGAAAATAGAGTGGTAGTTGAAGCCACGAGATGTGCATCTTGGGTTAAACTGTAAATAGAATCTTACTACTCTTGAGTAACTCCAAAAGCGGCCACCGAAGATCTTTATTGGATTTGTTTTCATCACCAGCACGTCGAGGTGAAATATGTGCAGGTTCAGTGGGTCCGCTTGCGTTTTCACTGACATGTGGGGCCGCATGTGAGCAAACAGACGATGGGCTCCGCGTGTCCGCTGGCTGGCTGAGAAGAGAGATAGAGGAGGGCTGAGCACAGATTACAGGAAATTTGTTCTACGTACCTCGATATAGGCTCGATATAGTGGGGTGGCATGGGCCATAACTAGCAATCACGTCTAGCAATATGGCACACGCCACCCACCCGAGTCCCATCCAACACCAATTTTCTTGGAGTTCATGCTACAACCATCTCTTCTCCTTCCTGTTTTCTCAGCCATCACACGGTGGGCGGGGTGGGGGTTTGCCTATAGTCGATTTGCTCAACTGCGGTCCCACTTGTAAGTGAAAGTGCAACACCACACGCATTCCCGCTTGAGCGGCGTGCCGGACCAACCATGTGGGGGTGCGACGCGAACACGGCAGGCTTTTCCTTTTGAACTCATAACTTGTAAAATTTGGTTCTGCTCCATGGCGTGACCGATAGATAGAAAATAATGATTTTCCCTAGAGTAATGAGAAGTTTGGTTCTGGCGCCGTTCATGCATGGAGTACGTATGAAAATTATGAAGTTGATGCGAAAGGTAAGATAATTACTGTAGTATCATATACTACTACATGGATTTGACGGAAAGATAAAAATACATATGGATCCATCAACGACATCCTCACGCCCTAGTGTGTCGGGTCACCAACCAACGTGTGAGGAGCAGCGGCGTTGGCGGCGAGCTCAACGTGCTTCTGAACAGTGCCGTCCAAGGTTGCCCTGGGGTCCAAGAAGGCCAGCATCCTATCGTCCTCCTCTTGCATGTAGTAGTCCTTGTGGATGATTTGTGCGTAGACGTTGGTGGTTATGTCGATGGTGTCTTGCTACGCCAGGCGCTACGCGGCGAGCGCGACCTCGAGGTGGACATTCTCTGGCGCGACGGCGGGCAGTCGCAGGGCCACCAGTGCACCGAAGAGATTGTCACCATAGTGGTCGTTGAGGGTGGCGGGCATCGCAGAGCCTGGGCGCGTCGGCTGGAGGCTTACGTCAAAGTCGTCCAAGAGCTTCTTGACGACGGTGAACTTGTCGAGGAAACCGACGAGGACCTCGTCGAACAAGGAGACGAAGCTGTCGCCCAAGCAGCCCCTCGCCCTAGCGGCCTCAAGCAATACTACCTGGAGACGTTCCTCGCTCCCGGGCCGCAGGCCGGCGTCGTGGACCATTTGGCACAGCCGGCTGATGCTCGCGCTCATCGCCTCCATGGGTCTAGCTTAGCTTCTAGTCAACTAATCTTGCAAGTGATCACTCTTGCCCTTGGTTAGCGTGCGTAGGTGCATAGTATTTAGTACTACTCCTCGGCCCTCTACTGCACCTGCCTTTGGCTGTATGATAGGTGGGCGAGCCACCCCCTGGGCCCACGTGTCATTCACCCAAAGGTAGTTGTCGTAAGTTAATGAAGTTGCGTCCCCCTCTGTGCCAATGCAGTATAGTCATCTCACCGGACCTCTAGTTGGGGCCAAACGAGAGAAGTTTGATGTTTACTGGTTTATTGGTCCCCTTTGCATTTTGCGCCAAGTTTTGACCTTTGATTTAACTAATAAAATGTTAATGCATGTAAACGAAAATGTTGTGTAAGTCACCTTATGAAAACCAAATAATCCCAAAACACTTAGGCACGGTGCATTAACTCCCTCCTTGTTTCTTATTTCGTGACATATCAACCAATGAGAGATGTGGGCCGTGCATGCTTTCAATGACTTGAGACTACCAAACATGACATGCAGTGTTTAGTTAATTGCATGTAATCCTATTAGTGCTCTAGTTAGCAAAAAAACATTATTTCTCTCGCCTATAGGAATAAAACATGATGTATTTATTTACAGAGGGAGTAGTACATTTTTTGTGGCATGCATTACTAGATATTGCTAGTCAAATACTAAAGTCCACATGGACGTGGTAGTACTCTTAAATCCAGACGGTGGTGCTACTAGTACTAGTAGTAGTACTACCAATGTAGTAGTAGGGGTACTAGCACTGTACTACCCGTTGGTCAAATTATTACGTGCTGCTCCTCACAGTGAAGTGACAAGACCCTATACCGGAGATGACACCTGAGTATAGGCACCGTGTTCGGCATACCATAGTCAGCCTCACCGTCTGCAGTCACTATCATCATGGCTGTAGAGCTAGCCTGCTTACAACTAGCCATGTTCGACATAATTTCCCGTGCGTAGGTGTCCGTGCATTGCACGGAACACCAAGATTGGGGGTGGACAGCTCCGGCAGCGGCCATCGCGCCAGATTTTTCCACGGCCTTCTAGATGTGGTGGGGAGGAGATAAGGCTGATTGTGAGAGACAAGGAGGTGCTTGTAAACAGGGAACAAGTGCGGGCATCTTTTTGCAAAAATGGAGAAGCTTGGTTTGTATGCGTCAGATCTAGATCCGACGGCTATTGGTGAAAGATGGGAGGCACAACATCATCACCAACTTAGGACCTGTTTGATTTGCAGGATTTTGGAAACGCAGGAATAGGACACGGCAATATTACAAGTTTCAAACTGATATTACAAATGTTAGGAGTAATGTTGAACCTACGAAGAGGGAATTACTAGGAAGTTTACGTAAGAACTTTCGTTACTTTAGGTGGATGCAACATTATCGTACAAACTAAAATCCACCGCCCTGACAAGTCACTAATGGGCAAATAAGTTTTCGAGTCTCTGGCCACTTGATGTTTCAAAAACAAATTCAGCTTCTGCGGGGACTTTGTCATTTAGGCTTAGACGCTTGCGGTGATCAGCACGCCATTCATTGTTGCGCCAGAGAACGCCAAACCTCATTACCTTGAGCGCACTTGCCTGCAGAACAAAGAACCTGGCCAATTTAATCTCAGATGTGCTGCCTCGATAGTCGATCAAATCAATTTCTGTAAGATGGAGATCAAGGCATTTGATGAGATTGTTATAGTGCAGCACATTTTCACTTTCGGGTCTTTTTTTATCTGCAAAAGAAGAGAACATATTAGAGCAGCTGGCTGCATAAGATTGTCGTGTCATCAAGAGGTACCAATATCATTCACTCATATGATAGGGTTGGCTGGCTAGTGATATTCTCTCTCTCTCTCTCTCTCTCTCTCTCTCTCTCTCTCTTTCTGTTTCCTCTCATTTAACTAGGAGCACGTGAAGAGCTTGGGCATTTGTTGCCTTCCACTATGTGGCCGATGCCATATTTTGCAAAAGTATGCCACATAATACGCATCGATGTCAAATCAAAAGATTTTGGCACCGCTCTCGCGATGTGAGAGAGTTGGCACCGCTGTGCACACAGACCCACATGTATAAACAAATCAATCAAACCAACTACACCAGCCTCTCACTCTCCCAAACAAGTGTCTTTTTATTGCCTCAGTCCTCTCTCTCTCTCTCTCCCACACAGTGTTCTTTCATTGCATGAGTTAATTTGGCACCGGAGCAAAGTAGGTGATCCAGATTGGGGCACCAGGTGAGCAATGGAGGGGCATCAATGCCAAATGCATCACAAGTGAATTTGGCACATGTTTTGGCCTACATAGCCCACTTTTGTACTCCCTCCGTCCCAAAATTCTTGTCTTAAATTTGTCTAAATACGGATGTATCTAGTTACATTTTAGTGTTAGATACATCTGTATCTAAACAAATGTAAGACAAGAATTTTGGGACGGAGGGAATACTACCTCGTATTTAGTATAAAATTTTGACCATAGATTTACCTAAGAAAATGCCAATGCATGTCACTAAAAATTACACCATTTGAAATTATGTTCAAATACGAATCCAACGATATATTTCTTAGTGACATGCATTAACATTTTGTCAGTTAAATCTATGGTCAAATTTTGATACTACAAAATTGGAAGAGTAAACCAGGATGGAGGTAGTACTTGCTCTTAGGGTAACCATAGAGTTACTGGAGTAGTCTAAGTTACTTTCCACTATGACTAGCCTAGGCTACCATAGTAGTACAACATAAAAACGATGCAGGTGATCACATGAGAAAAAAATACTAAAAACATTTCTTTCGGTGCAGTGCGTAGATGCAGTTTTGAACACTACACTTGTCATCATAATTTGGGAAAATTACGAAAAAATTGAGCTAGGTTGTGATTACCATTTACTTATAGGAAAGAAGTTTCACCTCGATGAGTAGCTTCTCCGTGCACGGAAAGCATGTAAGGAATCCAACAACTTGATCCAGATTGGGGCCGATAGATTTTAGTGCTAAGATCTTCACTGTGCGCATGGACTGGGTCAAGCTTGTGGGAATCATTTTCTGGAAGACGGTCGTAAATACATCAAGAAGAAATTTAAAAATGTGAATTTCAAGAAGACGGAGAAGAAGATGAGTGTTGTACCTGAATGATTACGGATCCAATAAAGAGTTCGGAGAATTTGGCAGACGAGTACACCAACGCTGTCAATTTCGGCGCGTCAATGACCCTAATTTTTGTTGGACCTTCTAGATCCGATACAAGCAATCTCTCAAGGAAAGCGCATTCCCAATGACCATAACGTGGAACAGCTGGAGTGATATCTTCCCAATTGATGTCTTGTTGCGGGGCCAGCAAGACACATAACTCCATCGGAGATTCGTCGAGGCCATGTGGAGGCTAATGAACCCATGGATCTGCTCAAGATGAAGGTACTTGAGCACAGTACAGCTGCGGAGAAGGTGATCCATAGCCTTCTTCGAGATGACAACGTCGAAGAGGTCGAGCTGCTTGAGTTGAGGGAGAAGAAGGGTGGGCGCAACATCAATCTGGGGAAGATAGCAGGAGCTGAAGCTGGTGCGGCACAGCGTTGGCGTGAGGCGGAGCGCGGACGGCGGCAGAGAGCGACATCGTCCAGCTTCAAAGCTGAGCTCCTCGAGCTGATCTAGGGTGGGGGATAAGAACCACTCGTCGAACTTGGGTTGGACCTTGCAGTTGGCACTGAACATGCGGATGTCAAGGCGTCTGGCTGGCCCAGGGTGCGATGAAAGGATCTTCGAGACTGCGGCCATGCGTTTGCAATCCCCGTCATAGAGGCAGCTATCGACGGTGAGGTTGAGGGGGACGCAGCGCCAGAGGGGGCGCCACCGCCGGGAGAGCAGGGCGGTCCGCATGGCAGATTTGGTGGGGAGGAGGCCGATGATGACAAGCAGCATGTCACCAGGAAGGCTGCTGATGAAGTCCAGGCTCGCCGGATGCGGTTTTGGCTTGAGCAGCCTCCGCTTGTTGGCTGCCTCGCTGTCCATCTCAATCGGCAGCGACGCTGGTGTGTGCTGGGTGTGCGCAAGTGCATCCTTCTGTGCATGCCGCCGCGCAGTGGTGGATTGTGCGCGAGTGCGTCCTTCGCGCGCAAGAAGTTTGTCCTCAATGCTCCCTCAATTTACTAGCGTGTGGGGTGCTACCCCGAGTGGTTTCAACTTTGTTTACTTCACCGCGTGTCAGATGGGCCTCTAGTTTACTTATTTTCACCCACTGCCACATGGGCCAGCACATGAAGATATAGAACACGAGCTGACAAGGCAGCATGTGGATTGGTTGACAGGTCAACTAAACAATATACGAAGCTATACGCTGACATAGTGAGCGTATAATCCGTCGGTATAGAGAGTTCGAATGAGAGGGGAGGCCCGTGAGAGATAGCAGAGAGAGAGCTACTCCCTCCGTTCGATAATGTAGTTCCAACATTTTTTTATGTCAAACTTTTGAAACATTGACCAAGTTTATAAAGAAATTACTTATATCTACAATACCAAAGATAAATGATAGTATGAAGTACATGTTGTGATGAATCTAATGATCGTTCCAGATGTAAATGTTTTTCTCCACATATACTTGGTCAAACTTTTCTAAGGTTTGACTTTTCAAAACATCCATATGCTTATGGACGTGACAGAGTCCCTAACTAGAGAGAGAGAGAGAGAGTGAGTGAGTGAAAAAAGTGTGTGTGCGTGTGTGAAAGAGACGTGGACAACACACGATAAAAGTAGAGAAAAAGCGTGCATGTCTTATGCAAACATATCACACATGCATCTTCGACAATAGAGGCTAGGTGAGGAGATAGTGTGTGGTTGTTTGGAACCAAGAGAGCAAGACCCCTAGCAGGTGGCCAAGAGGGGTCTGACAAACAAGGGAGAGAGGTCGAGAGAGACGTACGGAGAAAATGCAGACATGGGGAGGAGAGAGTGTATGTTTGTCATAGAGAGATCCCTTGGAGATCGTGATGGGACTACATGGGTGGGAGATCGAGTGACAAGGTGTGTGCGCGATAGAAGATGCCCCGAGAGATATCAAGATAGACATATGGATGGAAGGAGACAATACATGTGTTCCTAATGGCTAGTAAGAGATAATCATACTTAGGAGGGGGGAGTGCTTGCGCCTATGATGGAGTGAGGGAATATGGTACTTAGGGGGATGCGTGTCACATGGAGAGAGAATAAGGGCGGAGAGTGTTGGATGGGTCTATATGTATAGCACGAGTGAGACATGTGTATGTGTGAACTAGGGAGTGATATGTCTCCAACGTATCTATAATTTTTGATTGTTCCATGCTATTATATTACCCCTTTTGGATGTTTATGGACTTTATTTTACACATTTACATCATTTTTGGGACTAACCTACTAACCGGAGGCCCATACCATATTGTTGTTTTTTTGCCTATTTCAGTATTTCAAAGAAAAGGAATATCAAACGGAGTCCAAAAGGAATGAAACCTTCGGGAGCATGATTTTTGGAACGAACGTGATCCGGAGAGCTTGGAGTGCAAGTCATGAAGCAGCCAAGGAAGCCATGAGATAGGAAGCCGCCCCCTGTAGGGCGTGCCCCCCTGTCTCGTGGGCCCCTCGGGTGACCGCCGATGTCCTTCTTCCTCCTATATATACCTACATACCCCGAAAACATCCAGGAGCACCATGAAACACAATTTCCACCGCCGTAACCTTCTGTATCTGTGAGATCTCATCTTGAAGCCTTCGCCGGCACTCTGCCAGAGGGGGAATCGACCACGGAGGGCTTCTACATCAACATCCTTTCCCCTCCGATGAGTTGTGAGTAGTTTACCACAGACCTACGGGTCCATAGTTATTAGCTAGATGGCTTCTTCTCTCTTTTTGGATCTCAATACAATGTTCTCCCCCTCTCTTGTGGAGATCTATTCGATGTAAACTCTTTTTGTGGTGTGTTTGTCGAGATCCGATGAATTGTGGGTTTATGATCAAGTTTATCTATGAATAATATTTGAATCTTCTCTGAATTCTTTTATGTATGATTGAGTTATCTTTGCAAGTCTCTTCGAATTATCAGTTTGGTTTGGCCTACTAGATTGGTCTTTCTTGCCATGGGAGAAGTGCTTAGCTTTGGGTTCAATCTTGCGGTGTCCTTACCCAGTGACAGAAAGGATTGCAAGGCACGTATTGTATTGTTGCCATCGAGGATAACAAGATGGAGTTTATATCATATTGCATGAGTTTATCCCTCTACATCATGTCATCTTTCTTAATGCGTTACTCTGTTCTTATGAACTTAATACTCTAGATGCAGGCAGGAGTCGGTCGATGTGTGGAGTAATAGTAGTAGATGCAGGCAGGAGTCGGTCTACATGTTATGGGCGTGATGCCTATATACATGATCATGCCTAGATAATCTCATAACTATGCGCTTTTCTATCAATTGCTCGACGGTAATTTGTTCACCCACCGTAATACTTATGCTATCTTGAGAGAAGCCACTAGTGAAACCTATGGCCCCCGGGTCTATCTCTTATCATATTTTCTTTCAATATACTTTTATTTGCATCTTTACTTTTTGCATCTATATTATAAAATACCAAAAATATATTTATATTATCATACTATCTTTATTAGATCTCACTTTCGCAAGTGGCCGTGAAGGGATTGACAACCCCTTTATTGCGTTGGTTGCGAGTTCTCAGTTTGTTTGTGTAGGTGCATGGGACTTTTGAGGAGCCTCCTACTGGATTGATACTTTGCTTCTCAAAACTGAGGGAAATACTTACGCTACACTTGCTGCATCACCCTCTCCTCTTCGAGGAAAATCAACGCGAGCTCAAGACGTAGCAAGAAAGATTTCTGGCGCCGTTGCCGGGGATGTCTTCGCTCAAGTCAAGACATACCAAGTACCCATCACAAACCCATCTCCCTCGCATTTACATTATTTGCCATTTGCCTCTCGTTTTCCTCTCCCCCACTTCACCCTTGCCGTTTTATTCGCCCTCTCTTTCCCAATCTTCTCCTCTCTTGTCGCTTGCCTTTTTCTGTTTGCTCGTGTGTTAGTTCGTTTACCTTGTCGTCATGGCTAGTCCTCCTATCCTTATTCTCACTCCCGAACAAGAAATTCACAATTTTGAGCAAAGGGAGAGGGAAAGTTTAAAAGATGCTTGGCATAGAATTTGCAATGCCCAATATAAAGCTACTAGGAAGCTTGCTACTTCCGTTCTTCTCCGCAATTTTTATGTAGGCATTACTCCTTGGAATAGATGTGTTCTCGATATTTCTACCAGAGGTGATTTTATGAGTAGCCATACTTTTTGATGCTTATAATGCTATGTTAGATTTGTTCGGTCCACCACCTCTTTTGGCTAATGGGACGGTTTTAACTTTGGAACATGCGATGCAACGGCTTGATATCATTGAAAATAAAATTGCCACTATTGAGTTGATTGAAAATTTAGATAAAAAGATTCATAATCACATTACCCAATTTGGGTCTAGGGTTGGAGTTACTTTGAAAAATCTTAAAGAAAAAGAACCTATAGTCAATGAAAAATTAGATCTAGACTCTGCTAGAATCGGTAAACTTGAGGATATCATTACAAACTTGGGTTCCGCATTTTCCCCCATGAAAAACACTCCAAAAACCCCTACTAAAATTGCCAAGTTTATTTTTGTTCCTAAAAATAAGGGTGAATCTTCTAGTAAGGGAGATGCGGATCTCAAATCCATAAGTGTTCTTCCCAATTGTCTCTCTATCGTTAAGGAACCTTTTGCTACCAATGAATTTCTTGAATTTTTGCCTAAAGGTTTAGCCATTGCTAAAAGGGGATAAATCCTTATAGGTCACAAGTGCTCTATTGATGAATTTAGTGCCAAAGATGGCACTACTTAGATCTATCTTTGCTTTTTATGCCTAGCTAGGGGCATTAAACGATAGCGCTAGTTGGGAGGCAACCCAATTTTCTTTATGTTTTTTTGTTTTTGCTCCTGTTTAGTAATAAATCTTGCATCTACCTTATGTTTAGATGTGTTTTTATCTTTTAGTTAGTGTTTGTGCCAAGTAGAACCTATAGGATAACCTACGATAATAGTTGATTTGATTCTGCTGAAAAACAGAAACTTTGCACGCAAGAATATAATTTTGTTAAATCACAGGAACGTGATTTTGCATTGATTCTTTTTTCTTCTGTTCAATAAACAAATTTTCCAGGACTTCTTATTTTGGTAAGATTTTTAGAGTTCCAGAAGTTTGCGTTAGTTACAGATTGCTACAGACTGTTCTGTTTTTGACAGATTCTGTTTTTCGTGTGTTGTTTGCTTATTTCAATGCATCTATGGCTAGTAAATTAGTTTATAAACCATAAGGAAGTTGTAATACAGTAGGTTTAACACCAAAATAAATAAAGAATGAGTTCATTGCAGTACCTTATGTGGTGGTTTTGTTTTCTTTCACTAACGGAGCTTATAAGATTTCCTGTTGAGTTTTGTGTTGTGAAGTTTTCAAGTTTTGGGTAAAGCTTTTATGGACTATGGAATAAAGGGTGGCAAGAGCCTAAGCTTGGGGATGCCCAAGGCACCCCAAGATATTCAAGAATAGACAAAAGCCTAAGCTTGGGGATGCCCCGGGAAGGCATCCCCTCTTTCGTCTTTGTTCATTGGTAACTTTACTTGGAGCTATATTTTTATTCGCCACATGATTGTGTTTTGCTTGGAGCGTCGTGTATTATATTAGTCTTTGCTTTTTAGTTTACCACAATCATCCTTGCTGTACACACCTTTTGGTAGAAGCCTATTTGATTAGAATTTGCTAGAATACTCTATGTGCTTCACTTATATCTTTTGAGCTTGATAGTTTTTGCTCTAGTGCTTCACTTATATCTTTTAGAGCACGGTGGTATCTTAATTTTGAAGAAATTGCTAGTATCTCATGCTTCACTTATATTATTTTGAGAGTCTTTTAGAACAGCATGGTATTTTCTATGGTCATAAAGTTGGTCCTAGAATGGTGAGCATCCAAGTTGGGTATAATAAAAACTATCATAGGAAGTGAATTGGATGCTATGATCAATTTGATACTTGATAATTGTTTTGAGATATGAAGGTAGTGATATTAAAGTCATGCTAGTTGGGTGATTATGAATTTAAAGAATGCTTGTGTTGAAGTTAGCAAGTCCCGTAGCATGCACATATGGTTAAAGTTGTGTAACAAATTCGAAACATGAAGTGTACCTGGCTTGTGCATCCTTATGAGTGGCGGTCGGGGACGAGCGATGGTCTTTTCCTACCAATCTATCCCCCTAGGAGCATGCGCATAGTACTTGGTTTTTGATGACTTCTAAATTTTTGCAATAAGTATATGAGTTCTTTTTTACTAATGTTGAGTCCATGGATTATACGCACTTTTACCTTTCTGCCTTTGCTAGCCTCTTCGGTACCGTGCATTGCCCTTTCTCACCTTGATAGTTGGTGCAAACTTCGCCGGTGCATCCAAACCCCGTGATACGATACACTCTATCACACATAAACCTCCTTATATCTTCCTCAAAACAGCCACCATACCTACCTATTATGGCATTTCCATAGCCATTCCGAGATATATTGCCATGCAACTTTACACCATTCCGCTCATCATCATCATGACATACTTTACTTTTGTCATATTGCCATTGCATGATCATGTAGTTGACATCGTATTTGTGGCAAAGCCACCATGCATTATTTTTCATACATGTCACTCTTGATTCATTGCACCATCCCGGTACACCGCCGGAGGCATTCATATAGAGTCATATTTTGTTCTAGTTTCGAGTTGTAATTCTTATGTTGTAATCAATAGAAGTGTGATGATTATCATTATTACAACATTGCCCAAAGAAAAAAAAAGAAAAAAAAGGAAGAAAGGCCAAAAGAAAAAAAAGGAAGGCCCAAAAAAAGAAAAAAAAAGAAAAAGAATAAAAAGGGCAATGTTACTATCTGTTTTTCCACACTTGTGCTTCAAAGTAGCACCTTGTTCATCATGTAGTGAGTCTCATATATTGTGCTTCAAAGTAGCACCATGTTTTTCATATAGTGAGTCTCATAAGTTGTCTTTTTCATACTAGTGGGAATTTTTCATTATAGAACTTGGCTTGTATATTCCTACGATGGGCTTCCTCAAATGCCCTAGGTCTTCGTGAGCAAGCAAGTTGGATGCACACCCACTAGTTTTCTTTTTGTTGAGCATTCATTTATAGCTCTAGTGCAGCCGTTGCATGGCAATCCCTACTCCTCATGTTGACATCATTTGATAGGCATCTCCATAGCCCATTGATTATCCTCGTCAATGTGAGACTTTCTCTTTTTTTGTCTTCTCCACACAATCCCCATCAGAATATTCTATTCCACCCATAGTGCTATATCCATGGCTCACGCTCATGTATTGCGTGAAGATTGAAAAAGTTTGAGATTATTTAAGTATGAAACAATTGCTTGGCTTGTCATCGGGGGTATAGAAGTTGGGAACATCTTTGTGTGACGAAAATGAAGCATAGCTTAACTATATGATTTTGTAGGGATGAACTTTCTTTTGCCATGTTATTTTGAGAAGACATGATTACTTTGATTAGTATGCTTGAAGTATTACTATTTCTTTTATCAATATGAACTTTTATTTCGAATCATTTGGATCTGAACATTCATGCCACAATAAAGAAAATTACATTATGAATTATGCTAGGTAGCATTCCACATCAAAAATTATCTTTTTATCATTTACCTACTCGAGGACGAGCAGGAATTAAGCTTGGGGATGCTTGTTACGTCTCCAACGTATCTATAATTTTTGATTGTTCCATGCTATCATATTACCCCTTTTGGATGTTTATGGGCTTTATTTTACACATTTATATCATTTTTGGGACTAACCTACTAAGCGGAGGCCCAGCCCATATTGCTGTTTTTTTTGCCTATTTTAGTATTTCGAAGAAAAGGAATATCAAACGGAGTCCAAACGGAATGAAACCTTTGGGAGCATGATTTTTGGAACGAACGTGATTCGGAGAGCTTGGAGTGCAAGTCAAGAAGCAGCTGAGGAAGCCACGAGATAGGAGGCCGCCCCCCCTGTAGGGTGTGCCCCCCTGTCTCGTGGGCCCCTCGGGCGAGCACCGACATACTTCTTCCTCCTATATATACCTACGTACCCCGAAAACATCCAAGAGCACCACGAAACACAATTTCCACCGCCGTAACCTTCTGTATCCACGAGATCTCATCTTGGAGCCTTCGCCGGCACTCTGCCGGAGGGGGAATCGGCCATGGAGGGCTTCTACATCAACATCCTTGCCCCTCCGATGAGTTTTGAGTAGTTTACCATAGACCTATGGGTCCATAATTATTAGCTAGATGGCTTCTTCTCTCTTTTTGGATCTCAATACTATGTTCTCCCCCTCTCTTGTGGAGATCTATTCGTTGTAAACTCTTTTTGCGGTGTGTTTGTCGAGATCCGATGAATTGTGGGTTTATGATCAAGTTTATCTATGAATAATATTTGAATCTTCTCTGAATTCTTTTATGTATGATTGAGTTATCTTTGCAAGTCTCTTTGAATTATTAGTTTGGTTTGGCCTACTAGATTGGTCTTTCTTGCCATGGGAGAAGTGCTTAGCTTTGGGTTCAATCTTGTGGTGTCCTTACCCAGTGATAGAAAGGTTGCAAGGCACGTATTGTATTGTTGCCATCGAGGATAACAAGATGGGGTTTATATCATATTGCATGAGTTTATCCCTCTACATAATGTCATCTTGCTTAATGCGTTACTCTGTTCTTATGAACTTAATACTCTAGATGCAGGCAGGAGTCGGTCGATGTGTGGAGTAATAGTAGTAGATGGAGGCAGGAGTCGGTTTACTTGTTATGGACGTGATGCCTATATACATGATCATGCCTAGATAATCTCATAACTATGCGCTTTTCTATCAATTGCTCGACAGTAATTTGTTCACCGACCGTAATACTTATGCTATCTTGAGAGAAGCCACTAGTGAAACCTATGGCCCCCGGGTCTATCTCTTATTATATTTGCTTTCAATCTACTTTTATTTGCATCTTTACTTTTTGCATCTATATTATAAAATACCAAAAATATATTTATCTTATCATACTATCTTTATTAGATCTCACTTTCGCAAGTGGCCGTGATGGGATTGACAACCCCTTTATTGCGTTGGTTGTGACTTCTCAGTTTGTTTGTGTAGGTGCGTGGGACTTTTGAGGAGCCTCCTACTGGATTGATACCTTGGTTCTCAAAACTGAGGGAAATACTTACGCTACACTTGCTGCATCACCCTCTCCTCTTCGAGGAAAACCAACGCAAGCTCAAGACGTAGTAGGGAGATATAATGCCAGTTTGGCTTGCGTCCTGAGCATCTTTTGCCTGGCCTGGGGTTGTGGCTGGATTTCATGCAAGCTTGTTTGGTTGCTACCCTGTGAAAAAGAAAGCCCGCCTGGCCCGGGTTCCCTTGCACTTTAATTAGCCCGACTGAACTCCAAACACTGCAAGTAGCCTGGCCCAGGCGACCGATTTCGAACGCCTAGTCGTGCGGCCACGAGGCTAACAGCAACATGGATGGATATTAGCATTAAATAATTGATGCATGGATTGATTGATGGGACGTTGATGCTTTGCATGGCCCAGGCATGAACCAAACGCTTCAGCACCACACAAGCCTGGCCAGGCAGAAATATTTTACATCTCACGTCCACACCAGGCAGTACCGGCCATCAAGGCATGAGGGTCAGGTCACAAACCAAACTGACCAATAAAGTTTGAGAGAGATTGAGGAGCCCCGATAAGGCTGAGTGGTGCGTCAGATAGCTGAGAGGGGGAAAGAGATATTCCATCCGCTTGATAATGCAGTGCATGTAAATTTTTTAGAAGTCAAACTTTGGAAACTTTGATCAGGTTTACGCAAATGTTATTTATATCTACAATACCAAAGATACATCATACAAAACTACATCTCATGGTGAATCTGATGGTATATGTTTGTTGTACTAGATGTAATTCTTTTTCTCCACGTACATGGTCAAACTTTGTGATGTTTGACTTTTCAACAAATCTATATGCTACGGACTGAGGAGAGTGCCTTAGTCGAGACAGATCAAGTACGTGTGAAGGAGAATGAGTAAGTGTGCAAAAAGATTATGTATGTGAAAGAGAAAGTGACAACAAACGATAAATTAGAGAGAGTGTGTTTTTTTGTTTCTTATGCGAACATATCACGCATGCATCTCCGAGATGGAAAAGCGAGGCAAGGAGATACACGAAGATAGCTAGTGTGTGATTGTTTGCAACGGAGAGAGACACCCCTGTAGCACATGTCCAATAGAGGTCTGGCCAACAAGGAAAAAAAAGGTCGAGAGGGACACATGGATGGCATGGACGCATGGGGAGGGAGAGAGGGTGTGTTTGTGATAGAGAGATCTCCTCGAGATCGTGAGGGGACTATATGGGTGGGAGATCGAGGGAGTGCGTGCGCGATAGAAAGATGCCCCGAGAGAAATCGAGATAGACCATGCCCATGTTTGTAATGGAAACTAAGATTAGCTAGTCATATACATATAGGGGGGACTGCGTGTGCCTACAATTGAGTGAGAGACCATCATACTTGGCTAGCTGGGCATGAGATTGTGTGTGTGTGCGTGTGAGATGGAGAGAGAACGAGGGAGAGAGATAGAGTTTTAGATGGGCCTATCGAGTGCGAGTGAGATATGCATGTGTATATGTGACCCAGGTGGATGGAGAGTTTGAGAGAGGGGGGGAAGAGCTCCGAGACGACATAGTGGTGCGTGAGAGAGTTACGGGCAAAGAGCCAAGGAATTTGTGTGCGTACGATGAGTGCACCCAAGATATCTAGCTTGGACTAGCTAGAGTATCATACATAGTGTGCGAGAGAGACCTATAGATGGT
>NC_057804.1:479946564-479947491 GCF_018294505.1 Triticum aestivum | reverse complement strand
GAGAGAGAGAGAGAGAGAGAACAGGAGTCCAGGAGAGGGGGAGGTCGCATTTTATGCATCAAAGACTGATATAAACCATGTTTCGATATTAACTTGCATTCAAATATTTAAATTGGAGAACATGTTGTCTAAAGTCCACACATGAACGGATATATGCGTATATCAAACAAGTTCATTAATTTGACTTTCAACATGTTCATGGAGTACTATAATACTGTACAACATGCTACTCGATTGAGGTGTTCAATTTTGGATTTAGTTCACTATTTTGACCTACTAAACGAGCTATTTCATTCAATCAAGATATTTCATTTTGGGTTTGATTCGCGTTTTTGAGTGGGTCAACTATTTGTCATATAGTAAATCGCTAGCAACGAGCATGTAAAAACATATTACTCCCGAGCATCATATCTCCATCTAAAAAAGAAGTGGCAAGCTAATATTTCAAAATTTGATTCGAATCGACTTGGTAAGGTAGACGTGGATGCTCGTTCTCCCAAAATTTTAATGAACCATTAAACATCCTCTCTGCCCGGTGGAATTCGCCCGAGCAAATAAATGGGAGACACGAAATTACCGTCCTATGTGGGAAACACATCAATTGGCCCGTTGTACATGGAGGGTAGGTTCGTAACTTCATCCAAGTGCGCCTTCTCCTTGGCCAAGATGACATGTGCCGAATAATTCATAAACCATGGTCGGCAAAACACGCTCTCCTCACCCGAAACAGCTCGCGCCCACTATTTCAAAACACGCTCTCCTCACCTGAAATCGCTCGCGCCCACTATAGTTCAAAACACGCCATCCTCGCCCGAAATTGCTCCCGCCCACTATTTGGGAAGCAAAGTTACTCTACTATCCCCGACCCTCAGTACATAGACCCAAGCCGAGAAGCCTATAGGCAAGTGTAGAACTATAACTCCCCCT